>NC_034016.1:18587547-18596222 GCF_000346465.2 Prunus persica
AGATTTTCAGTAAATATCAAAGCCTGATTTCAATTTTAAAGCTTGGGCAATATCACAAATATTCAACTTCCAAGATTTGATTTTCTTTGATGGTAACTCATTATAAACAAAGAAATCTGTTGCTGGCTGCTCCTTACAGATTTCAATAGGAAGAAATGAAAAACAAGCGAAAAAGAAGTTGCAGTTAGCAGCAACTAACAAAGAGGAAATATTTGAGGACGTAAAAATGGCAGAGACCAATTGTAAGCTTCTATCCACCTTTCATTAGGTACCATCTCCATGAACATCTTCTTCAGCATCCTTATAGGGCTGACCACGGCCCCCCATTGTAGCGCCGGCCGTGACCCTAGGCCGAACCCGCGGCGCTTATTTCCTAGCCAAATCGTGCTCCCTCTCCGCCTTCTCAGCCGCCTCCGTGGCCGGCACCAGCCAACCAACATGGTGGAATTTGATAAACAGATGGCAATACTACCTCTCCTCAACATCCCCTACTGTTGTGATTATATATTTATGCCAAGTGTTTTGTGATGCTCACTCCTAATTACTTATATAGTGTGTTAAAGATGAACTGTTGGTGTTGATGATGATAGTGATAATGGCAGCAATTATCACAATCATGATTTTTTATGGCCTGATGCTAGAGTGGAATAAAGTGGTACCCTAGGGATGATTTTTTTATATTCTATTATATAGTTAGGGTTGTGGGAGGCATGATTAGAAGAACACTTTTCTTTATGTTCAAAAGACAATCAGTTTAAAAGAACTTGTAGGTGAGACTTTGTTACTGTGTGCAGATGGGATCGAAAGTTTGAAATGTCCATAGAACTCTCGAGTGATTAAACATCTTTTTACAGAACATTACTGCACACAAATCTTACCCTCTACAAGTTACAACTCAGTTTTTGAATTTTCAAAAGCAACTTTACTAACTTGATTATTGAAATAGAAGATGCTACACTTTAGCTCCTCTCTGCTTTGATGTGTGACATGAAAACTTAGCTTTAACTCTTTGGTGTTAGCATGACGGGTCCGATAATAAGTTAGAATTAGGATATATTTTGCGTTCGATTCTCTTGAATTTTTTTAAAAAAACGAAGTCTTGAAGCTTTTTATCAAGAACAATGTTGGTAAATTGGCGGTAGCTTGGATTTCTATACATGACAGATTTTGAAAAAAAAACCATGATTATTTTTTTGGTGAAAAAAACACGCCATGATTTGGTTAAGAAAGAAAAACCATTTAAAATATAGGGACATGATTGGATTATAACAGGCGGTAGCTTTCATTAGTTTTATGCTGCATGCGCCTGATCATAGTCTACCAACACCTTAATTTCGAGCTGAGAGAGGAGAGTGGGGCTTGCATATAGATTTGGTAATTTGTCCTGTTAGTTTCTTGCAGTATAAAATTATCCTAAATACAAATTCGACCCATTAACTTATCGTGTCCAAATATTTAAACTTGAAGTCATAAATCTTCCGTGTCATGTATTCACCCCTTTCCCCGTTGCTCTATTTTTTGTTCAACAAAATTCCAAGATATAAAATGTTTACCAAATGTTATCGAATACAATAATATAACGTGCTACAATTTCATAACAAGAATATGTATTGGACAAGAAATGACGATTTCAGGCCTGCAATTGAGACCAACTAGTTATCTTCGGCAGATTTCATTTCAGGCCTGCAATTTTGCCCTTACATCTTCATTCTTGGCATTGTGCGGGTTTGTTGTTTATGCGGCATTGTATTTAAAACTTAGAAGAAAGAAAGAATTATTAGAGGATAATCAGGAGATATATGCATCAAGGATAGCAGATATTATACATTCAGAGAAAAGTGGAAAGATAGGAAGAGATTCATTTCATGCATCCAATTCTTATTAAAAACAAACAAAGATTTGAGAGATCTCGTCTTTATGAAAACGCAAAAGATATTATCCTAAATGTATCGCATGGGATCGTCAAAGTATAGCCGCGCATGAGATCGTCAAACTCATAAGATTCAGAGATGCTAATAGTTAAATAGTATAGCCGCGCGGCTATACCCTGTTTTCCGATTGACATGAAATCGTCAAAGTTTCCACAAATTCAATGATTCACTCACTCTTGCACTCCTTTTAAGAAACTTTTTTGAACCGTTAGATGTTAAGAGATAGGTGGCTGTCAATACTAAATAGTCTAAGTAATCTTCCTCTACATTGGTGAAATAAATAAATATATATATGTGTCTTTTTGTGTATAATATTGGTGAATTTTGTCTACTTGATTTGATTAAGTACTGGAACTGATGCATGTAGATAGTTGCATGAGTAGTTTATTCATTACAGTGATGTTTGTGGGTTCCTAAAGCATTAAAATTTTAAAAAATGCAGAGGTAGTAATCCATTTCTGCAGACTTGTATGTCAATATTGTTTATTTGCCGCTCAATTTCAGCTTAGAGTGTTCCCTCTGGAGAGGTCAGGCTTAGGGTTGAAGGAAATTGCACAAGATTACAATCTGAACTGGGATTCTTCTAACACTGAAGCGGGCAGTCACGAGCATATTGAATTTGGGATTCTTCTAACCATCTAGCACTTTACATCCAAATCATCGGCTCATAAGCTGTCTAGCTAGCATCTAACCTAACTAATCAAATTTCTAGACCATGCTTGACGAGGGTTTTGAAATGTAATTATAGGCATGGTACAATTTCCCTCTACTTCCATAATGTAATTTGAGTGAATTTAATACATCGTATTAGAATCACGTGTGGGGCATGGATGCATCGAAATCCTAAAAAGTAGTTAACCAATATTTTTAGTACACAGCTAAGGTAGACATTTTGGTACTTTCAGATTTGAATCCACCAAACAGATACCTTTCCATAATAAGCATCCATCAAATCCTATAATTTATACCCATTACATTACAACATCAACCAAACAGTCTCTCAATCTTCTTCGAGTTTTTCAATGGAAGGAAAAGCTGCAATGCGTTTGACATTGGTGCTTGCTTTGGTGCTTATGACATTGTTGGCTCCAAACCAACACTTTGGTGTTGAGGCCGTGCGCACATTTTCACTCCAAGCCCAGGCCCTTCTCCTGATGCGTCTACCTGTAACGAGGCTGATTGTCAAGCGGACTGTATTGCTCAGCTCAAGGCCCAATATGCAAGTTCCCAATGTGTGGAGGTTGACGAAGGAGTCGTTTGTTAAGTGATATATTTAAACATGTCAATGATAAAAACTCTAGATTGAGAGTTTGGAAGTGTTCCAAATTATGTCCGGCAAATATTCACGGAGATACCTGAAATTGATGGGATCTGATCTTCTGGCTTCTTCTTCTTCTTCGCATTTTTGCTTGATTTGTCAGAACACGGGAACCAACTCATGGCTTGTTCTTCTACCCCTTTACCTCAAATATTACTTGAGAGGCAGAGTTGGTTTAAAATTCGCAGAGACGCTATTCATTCCACTATATAACTTTTCATTCATGAACCGTTCTTGCAAAGGTACCCTTTTGTCTTTGGAAAATACACACTCCTTTTCTCCGGTTTTCATTCTACACTCCTTTTTTTTTTTTTTTTCCAGTTATTCATCTCATGTACCTTTTCTTATCGCAGGGTTGTTCCTTAGTCGTGCTTAATCATGACGATATATATTTAGACACGGTAAAGCCCTTCCTTATTTTACAGATGGAGTATCTAGCAGACATTCTGATAAGAGCAGAACAGATGTGCATGGGAAGGTATTTGCTTGAACACATTTTGTCACTTCACCAGATTGAATTTTCTGTAAAATAGCTTCTCTAATATGGAAAAAGCAAGAGTCTATTTCCTTTCATTTGAACAGTCCTATAGTGAGTTCACTGGTTTTCACCCATGGTTTTTCATTTGATGCATCTCTTCACCAAGATAGATGGCTAGAAACTAGAAAGTATGTCTGTCAAATCATTCATGTCTGGTCCCCTCTCGTCATTTGTGGTTACT
Source organism: Prunus persica (assembly GCF_000346465.2). Classification (NCBI taxonomy): domain Eukaryota; kingdom Viridiplantae; phylum Streptophyta; class Magnoliopsida; order Rosales; family Rosaceae; genus Prunus; species Prunus persica. The sequence continues at coordinate 18,591,516 of NC_034016.1, forward strand.
TACATTTTGAGTCTTGGTTGTTATGGAAATGAATAATCTGCTACTTAAAACTTTTAACATATGCATATGCTCTGCTGATCCTCTGGTTGGTATTTTGTTTTGTTTTTTAAAGTGTTATGCTCATACATATGATAGTTGCTTTGTGTCATGGTCTTTTTTTCTGGATTTTCTTGTTCTCTTCTCTTTTACCTGTCGTATCTTCTCCGCCGAGTCCACTAGATCACAATCCCGTGTTAGCAATTGAAAAATTGTAAGAACTATTTCCATTAGTATTGCTTGCTGGCCTGCTGCTGGTGACCTGCCAATTATGCCTGTAGCATGTGTACTTTTCCAAAAGTCTCATCTTAATGGTTTTGATATCCATACAATTGAACGAGATTACGAAAGTTATGATCCTCATTGTTCTTGTTGGTTGCAGTTGACAGTCCCACGAGATCTTGAAGAGCATTTACAGATGCATCACGGAGATCTTGAAGGGCTTTAAATATATTTTCACATTGCACTAACAATAAAAATATAGATTTCTTTGTAGGCCTACCTTTTGAGGTGCCTTTTGTGAAAGTCCCACATCAGAAATACAAACTCCTATAGAGGTGTTCATAAACAAAGTACTATTATAGTTAGGTAAGTGTGGTTAAAATTGGGGAGTTGAGCTAATAGCCTTTGCCATGGCCTTGGCTTTCATTAATAATAATTATATTAATCAAAGAATTGGGCCTTGGGCCTTGGGGAACTTGGGCCATGGTCTTTCTTTAATTTTTTTGCATTAAATAGTAATTACGATATAATTACTAATTAAAGTAATTCAAAAAGGATAAGATATGACTTAATTACATATAATAAACTAAAGAAGTAGGTCAAGAAACTAATTTTATATTATGAAAATTTTTTAAAACAAAAAAAGGGAGAAAATTCCAGGAAAAGAGTATAGCCGCGCGGCTATACTATTTGTAATATAAAAAGACCGGACCAGCCCACAGCACAGGCGCCACGTGTCAAAAAGGTACGGTACTTTTTTTTTTTAAAGGTAAAACGCGTATAGCCGTGCGGCTATACTATTTCTTGTAAAAAAAATTAAAAAGAATCTGGTACAGCCCGGCCAAGGGACCATCTGCGCCAAGTGGCAAGCAAGTAGAGCCGAACGGCTATACCCTTTTTTTAAACAATTAAGGGAAAACTGAGTATAGCCGCACGGCTATACTATTTATTGAAAAAAAAAGAATCTGGTACAGCCCGGCCCAGGCGCCATGTGCGCCACGTGGCAAACAAGTAAAGCCGAACGGCTATACTATTTTTGAAAACAATTAAGGGAAAACTGAGTATAGCCGTGCGGCTATACTGTTTAAAATTATATATATATTATTTTTATTCAATAATATGTGAGAATATGAATATAATACTTGAATTTTGTGTGCCTTATTGAAATTTTAATAAAAAAATACGTGTATTAAACTTGAGAAATACGTGCGGACGTGTATAGTACATTGTTAAACGTGAAAGTACCAAGATCTTTATACGTATAATAATTATGGAAAAGTAAAAAATCGAAAGGAGACAATAGTTACTCGAGTAGTAGCCTAATAGTAACGGAGAGGGCTCTTGGGCGATGGAGAAATTTAATTACGACACCCAAACAATTTCGCAAAACACTTAATAAATAGAAATTAATTATTTTGTGCACATTTTCTTTAATTTTTTTGCATTAAATAGTAATTACGATATAATTACCAATTAAAGTAATTCAAAAAGGATAAGATATGACTTAATTACATATAATAAACTAAAGAAGTAGGTCAAGAAACTAATTTTATATTATGAAAATTTTTTAAAACAAAAAAAGGGAGAAAATTCCAGGAAAAGCGTATAGCCGCGCGGCTATACTATTTGTAATATAAAAAGACCAGACCAGCCCACAGCACAGGCGCCACGTGTCAAAAAGGTCCGGTACTTTTTTTACGAGTATAGCCGTGCGGCTATACTATTTCCTGTAAAAAAAATAAAAAAGAATCTGGTACAGCCCGGCCCAGGGACCATGCGCGCCACGTGGCAAGCAAGTAGAGCCGAACGGCTATACCCTTTTTTTAAACAATTAAGGGAAAACTGAGTTTAGCCGCACGGCTATACTATTTATTGAAAAAAAAAAAGAATCCGGTACAGCCCGGCCCAGGCGCCATGTGCGCCACGTGGCAAACAAGTAAAGCCGAACGGCTATACTATTTTTGAAAACAATTAAGGGAAAACTGAGTATAGCCGTAAGGCTATACTGTTTAAAAATATATATATATTATTTTTATTCAATAATATGTGAGAATATGAATATAATACTTGAATTTTGTGTGCCTTATTGAAATTTTAATAAAAAAATACGTGTATTAAACTTGAGAAATACGTGCGGACGTGTATAGTACATTGTTAAACGTGAAAGTACCAAGATCTTTATACGTATAATAATTATGAAAAAGTAAAAAATCGAAAGGAGACAATAGTTACTCGAGTAGTAGCCTAATAGTAACGGAGAGGGCTCTTGGGCGATGGAGAAATTTAATTACGACACCCAAACAATTTCGCAAAACACTTAATAAACAGAAATTAATTATTTTGTGCACATTTTCTTTAATTTTTTTGCATTAAATAGTAATTACGATATAATTACCAAATAAAGTAATTCAAAAAGGGTAAGATATGACTTAATTACATATAATAAACTAAAGAAGTAGGTCAAGAAACTAATTTTATATTATGAAAATTTTTTAAAACAAAAAAAGGGAGAAAATTCCAGGAAAAGAGTATAGCCGCGCGGCTATACTATTTGTAATATTAAAAGACCAGACCAGCCCACAGCACAGGCGCCACGTGTCAAAAAAGTCCGGTAATTTTTTTTTAAAAGGTAAAACGAGTATAGCCGTGCGGCTATACTATTTCTTGTAAAAAAAATAAAAAACAATCTGGTACAGCCCGGCCCAGGGACCATGTGCGCCACGTGGCAAGCAAGTAGGGCCGAACGGCTATACACTTTTTTTTGAACAATTAAGGGAAAACTGAGTATAGCCGCACGGCTATACGATTTATTGAAAAAAAAAAAGAATCTGGTACAGCCCGGCCCAGGCGCCATGTGCGCCACGTGGCAAACAAGTAAAGCCGAACGGCTATACTATTTTTGAAAATAATATATATATATATATATATTTAAACAGTATAGCCGGGCGGCTATACTGTTTAAAAATATATATATATTATTTTTGTTCAATAATATGTGAGAATATGAATATAATACTTGAATTTTGTGTGCCTTATTGAAATTTTAATAAAAAAAATACGTGTATTAAACTTGAGAAATACGTGCGGACGTGTATAGTACATTGTTAAACGTGAAAGTACCAAGATCTTTATACGTATAATAATTATGGGAAAGTAAAAAATTGAAAGGAGACAATAGTTACTCGAGTAGTAGCCTAATAGTAACGGAGAGGGCTCTTGGGCGATGGAGAAATTTAATTACGACACCCAAACAATTTCGCAAAACACTTAATAAATAGAAATTAATTATTTTGTGCACATTTTCTTTAATTTTTTTGCATTAAATAGTAATTACGATATAATTACCAATTAAAGTAATTCAAAAAGGGTAAGATATGACTTAATTGCATATAATAAACTAAAGAAGTAGGTCAAGAAACTAATTTTATATTATGAAAATTTTTTAAAACAAAAAAAGGGAGAAAATTCCAGGAAAAGAGTATAGCCGCGCGGCTATACTATTTGTAATATAAAAAGACCAGACCAGCCCACAGCACAGGCGCCACGTGTGAAAAAGGTACGGTACTTTATTTTTAAAAGGTAAAACGAGTATAGCCGTGCGGCTATACGATTTCTTGTAAAAAAAATAAAAAAGAATCTGGTACAGCCCGGCCCAGGGACCATGTGCGCCACGTGGCAAGCACGTAGAGCCGAACGGCTATACCCTTTTTTTGAACAATTAAGGGAAAACTGAGTATAGCCGCACGGCTATACTGTTTATTGAAAAAAAAAAGAATCTGGTACAGCCCGGCCCAGGCGCCATGTGCGCCACGTGGCAAACAAGTAAAGCCGAACGGCTATACTATTTTTGAAAACAATTAAGGGGAAACTGAGTATAGCCGTGCGGCTATACTGTTTAAAAATATATATATATTATTTTTATTCAATAATATGTGAGAATATGAATATAATACTTGAATTTTGTGTGCCTTATTGAAATTTTAATAAAAAAATACGTGTATTAAACTTGAGAAATACGTGCGGACGTGTATAGTACATTGTTAAACGTGAAAGTACCAAGATCTTTATACGTATAATAATTCTGGAAAAGTAAAAAATCGAAAGGGGACAATAGTTACTCGAGTAGTAGCCTAATAGTAACGGAGAGGGCTCTTGGGCGATGGAGAAATTTAATTACGACACCCAAACAATTTCGCAAAACACTTAATAAATAGAAATTAATTATTTTGTGCACATTTTCTTTAATTTTTTTGCATTAAATAGTAATTACGATATAATTACCAAATAAAGTAATTCAAAAAGGGTAAGATATGACTTAATTACATATAATAAACTAAAGAAGTAGGTCAAGAAACTAATTTTATATTATGAAAATTTTTTAAAACAAAAAAAGGGAGAAAATTCCAGGAAAAGAGTATAGCCGCGCGGCTATACTATTTGTAATATTAA